>NC_057809.1:519302306-519323055 GCF_018294505.1 Triticum aestivum | reverse complement strand
TAACCACCTTAGGAAGCTATCGGTTTCCAACACACAATCATTCTTTCTCTCCATGTTTCGATCTCTAAGTCTCTCAACTACACAACCCCTTTTCCACTCTGTTACCAAATGTATTTACCTCACACACCCGCCATTGCACCCCATGCCGAGCTCTCTCTCTCCCCCCTCTCCCTCTCACCCTCTCGCGCTAAATACATGCATTGCCTATCTAGCCCCCCAACCTCTCTTGCGCACGCATGCACGTTGTATATCTAGGTCACTCCCTCGAGACTGTCTCACTCTTTCTTCCGCACGGCGGGCCACACTCGCTCAATCTCGCTCTCTTTATCTGAGTCTCGTTTAACCTCATTTTCTTTCACACACAAATGATATATTTCCCTGTACGGGCCTCGATCGACACACTCTATACTCCCTCATGCAGATTGTCAATCTAGGTCAGTCCATCCAAGCCGCCGCCACTCTTTCGACCTCATGGTGGGCCACGCTCACTCAATCTCTCTCTCTCTCTCTCTCTCTCTCTGTATGTCTCGATTGACCTCGCTCTTTCTCGGACAAAAACGATATATCACCATGTTTGAGCCCAGTTCGACCTATTCACATTGTATACTCTCTCACGCACATCGTCTATCTAGGTCACTCTCTCCAACCTGTCTCACTCTTTCGATCGCACGGTGACCCTATGTGATCTGTTGACCTTGCTTCCTCCCACGGACAAAATATATCTACACGTCTGTGACTGGATCATCTCTCAAGCTCTATCTTACAGCCCTCACCCTTCCCAAAAAGCTCAATCGGACAATATGTCTCCAGAGCATATATATTTGTTCAATGAATGTCGGACCACACTCACTTTGTCTCTCTATCTATATGTATCTCGATTGACCTCGCTTTCTCACACCATATCTTCCACGCGTTGAAGCTACTACCTCTCCGTCCCTCGCAAAGCCGGAGCTATTTAAATTGTGAGGGGCACTCCAACCTTGGATTAATTTGTGTAGGCATTTATTCTGGTCGGTTTAGATTATATTTTCATAGCATTCGGCCCACAACTACTCCAAACACCGTTGCAACCCATGCAACTCCCCTAGTTGATTTCCCTCTGGCTCGGTCATCACTCTCTTGCACGTCCTTTCTCGCCTTCAACATCGCACCATGGTATTATTGAAAAAACTATGTTGTTCTCTTTAATTATTATAAATAAGCTACAAAACTACACACCGATAGTCCACTTGTAATGGAACAAATTTTGACCCACAAATTAAAGTGATACAAACTACACACCGAGGGGCCCACATGTCATGAAAAAAATTTGGACCCATATACAAATTAAAAAATAAAGGACGAGGATTGAACATGCGACCGGGCCTTCAAGCCGCACGTCAGTAGGCAACATACGTAGAATAGCAATGTTTGTTGTACCCCCTTTGTTCACATAATGTTTTTTATATTACCACAGCTTAATTAATGGATAACATGTAATATTATTTTTAGTACTATTCGCCTTCACTTACTGGTAGGTTCCATGTGTGCTCTCTCTCTCTCCTCCCCTTCTGCGTTTAGACGCACAGGCAAACAGGAAGAACTCGCGGGCGATGTTGCTATTGACCATATCTGGACACGTTCACAAGTCACGGCACCAGTTTCACGTACTAGCAGCACTAGTCAGTGTGTACTTGCAATGCACGTTAATTTGGAAGTATATTAAGTGCATACAGATATTAACTGCTAGGATATTATTTGCGTGTTGTCATGTGATTAGCACTATTTTTGGCATGAAATTAACTGCATGCTAAATGTGTTGAGCGCTCGACATTGAAGCAGTCTAGGTCATTGGATGACAAGGAATACATGTGGCTTGATGACGTTTTATATTTAATTTGATACGGCTCTAGCAGAACATTCAATCAATCAAACCATACATTTCGTCCAGTCTGACTCCGACTTTAAATTATACGACAATCGATATAAAATAAATGGAAATGATAAATATTCGGATTTTAAGCATGGCAATCTGAACGTTTTTCATGGCAAATTTAGATTACGCGGCGGCGGCGGGGGCGTCTCACGGTGGGAAGCGGCTCCTCTGCCATGCTCTGTGTGTCATCGGTCCACTGACCGACGGCGACGGCGGCGTCTTGCGCCGTTGTTGGCGTACTCCTGGACGTTGACCTAGCTTCAAGGAAGGCCAAAATGTTCTAGATTTTGGAGCGAGTCAACTGGCGGGAGGAGGCAACTGGCGTTGGTGCAAGGAAGCGGTCGACGGCGGCCATCCATGCCACAGAGGGGGGCACTGGCACCCGCGCGGGAACATGCGCTGTCAACGGCGCGGCAGAGACATTCGCGTGCACGGGCACCGGCACGGGCGCGCACACCAGTGCACGCGCAGGCGCATGCGCTGGCAGGTGCACGGGCACCGGCACGGGCGTGCGCGTCAGTGCACGCGCAGGCGCATGCACTGGCAGGTGCACGGGCACCCGCACGGGCGTGCGCGTCAGTGCATGCGCAGGCGCATGCGCTGGCAGGTGCATGGGCGCGTGAAAGTTGACAGTGACCTCGTGGAACCCCGTGGGATCAAGCTCGGCGACAATGTGCGGCTCCCAGCCCATCAATGCCATGGGGATGGGCGCTAGCGCAATCGGGGCGACGGGAGCCGGAACGGGAGCGGGGACAGGCGTGGCGTCTTACCACAAGGCCAGTTCAAGCTTGTCCCAAAGCGCCTTATGTTCTTGAGACTCCGGGTGGGTGTCTTCCTTAGGAAACTGGAACACTAAGGGCAGACCATCGTGATGCGGCATGGTGTACGTTTAGGTCAGGCTAGTTGGAGGTAGACGACAAGAGAATCGGAGAGGAAGAGAGAGGATTGTAGCGATACCGGGTAGTGCGGTGTTGATTTTAAACTGCAGCGCCGGCGACATTAAAAGTGGGAGCAGTTGGGACGACGGTGGGTGGCGGAGCCTGGTCAAAGGGCTCGCCTCCCGGTGAGCCTGCACAGCGGTCTTCTCGCGCGCCTCCCTGATAGCCGGCGCATCGGTCTGCTCACACGCCTCCCGTCGACTCACACGCTTGCTCGGACGGCACCTGCCGATGAGAAGCAGGGACTCGTGGCGGCACGTAAACGCCCACGGTTTCAATAGTGAAAGCGTTCGCCTTAACGTGACAGATCTTTGTTCCAAAATACCTTGGCTCTTCATTTGTGCAACTTGTCATAAGCAGCTTGTCTCAAATTGAAGAAAAAACTTACGAAGTAATATTTGTGCCATATCACGTGACCATGCTAAGTTTCAAGAATTTATGCTCACTTTTGGATTTTCTGAAATTTAAGATCCAGGATTCGTAACAATATCATAACCTGCATCATGCAATAAATTTTCAAGCCGTACATTTGTCCTGTTGCATTTCTTAAGAAAGGATTTGGTCAAACATTTTGCTTAGTTAGACTTCAGACAAGTTATATATGTAGAGTAAAAGGATAATCCCTCCATACGTGTGCATTGCCTCATATATTAACTCAAGTACTAGGCACGAACAAACGGGCTCAATTCTGTGCTCATCCCGGGGTAGTAGTAGTAGTACTAGGCAATGCAGTTGACGGGTGACCTTGACGAGCGGCGACCGAGGGAATTAAACCGAGCTCGGCACGGTAGGTAACGTTGTCTAGTTACTAAAGCATCCCTCCGTTGTTCATCGGTAGTCATTATGGACTGGGGACATGAGGGGAATTTCCTAGGGCTGGAATTCTGGCCACCAGATATTTTGACTTGAAGCGCTGAGGCTCGACTGGTTGGGGTTGCCTCATGTGCGTAACACGCACGCCACCGAAGGACACGAGCCTGGTTTTTTTAGGATCAACACGAGCCAAGGTCTGGCTGGTACGCCGTTGGGTCCTACCATTCGAGGATACGGAAGGAACCTTTTAAATTGCCGAACTAATCTATGTGTATTACAATACCCGTATTTTCCTTGCAAATACTAATCTCAATGTGGTAATTGATTTATGACGAGTTGTTGAATTAGAGTGAGTTTGTGATATAGTGATCTCAACGTGGATTTCACATTTCATGGTATCCCTAGTAAGTTTTCCAATGCAAATTCAAATTTAAAAGATGAACAATATGGAGGTGAGAAAACTTTGTATGTATCAAGCATATGACCACACACACACACATAGATATGCACACACACGAACACAACAACAATCCAATAAGTATAGTGCATCTATTTTTCCAAACCATGCATGTATGACACGAATTCAAAAATACTCCTTCTATTCCAAAATATTAGTCTTTTAGAGAGTTCAACAAGTGACTACATACGGAGCAAAATGAGTGAATCTAGACTCTAAAATATGTCTATATACATCCGTATGTGCCAGTCCATTTGAAGCCTCTAAAAAGACTAATATTTAGGAACGAAGGGAGTAAAATGTAAGACATCCATGGTCCTCAGTTCAATATTTAAAATGAACATGAAACTGAAACATGAATATTAAGTCTAGTACTACAGTACATGCAAATGTTGTGTTTAGGCGGAGCTATGATTGTCGGGGGTTAACCCCTCGACCTTATATAAAATTGTGGAGCTCTGTTTAGGGTTGTTTAGATTATATTTGTCCCCACCCTCCCAATCACCGATTGGTTGTGCACCCCCACCCCTCCTCCCCGGGAGAATATCATGTGCCCCCATACCTTAGATGCTATATGCCGATACGAGTTGCTTGGAGCTTGTAGATCTGAGATATAGCAGCTCACATGATGTGTCTTAATATTTTTGCAATAAACCTTGATGAGTTTGAGAATTGCACATAATTCGTACAAAAACTACTTAGATGCCCTTTGATCCCATATCCAACGACCTCGAAGCTCGTATCACCATAGCATCAAAGATGAAGGAGGACATCATATTCTCCTGTATGTAAGAATATCATGTGCTACCACACCTTAGATGCTTTGGTGATACAAGCTCTTCATAGGCGTTGGATTTGTGACCCAACACCTCCTCGGTGGTTCGAATGGTTTTTTGCAGAAAAGCCCCAAAAGAGTTCGGCCACTGCTTACAAGCACCAAGACTGCTCAGATGCCATTGGATCTCAGATCAAACGACCTCCAAGCTCGTATCACCGTAGCATCCAAGCTGCGATATCACCTTATGTTTTCTCGCACGGGAGAGTATGAGGTGCTCCCGCACTGTAGATTCTATGGTGATACGAGTTCACTGAGATCTAACGGCCCACAGTAGGAGGTTTGAATCTTTTTGCAATATACGGCTGATAGAGTTTGGGAAATGCGCAGAAAGTACAAGTACTATGCATGTGCCATCTGATCACTGATCATACGACCTAGATGATCATATCACCATGGCGGGTAATTAAGCTACGGGGAGCACCTAATATGAGCAACCGGGTGCCGTTGGATCGAAGATGCAGCGGCACACATGAGGCCTGGATGTTTTATTTGCAAAAAAACCTTTGGAGAGTTTGCAAATTGCGCATAATTACAAAGACTACTCCCCAAACATTGGATCTCACTTCCAACGGTGTAAAAACTCGTATCACCATAGTATCTAAGTTGCAGGGTGGATGTGATATTCTATGTCGCTGTCATATTTGTTCGTAAACTTGCAAAATACGTGTAACTCGTGCCGTTACTTGTCTAACCGCGCAAAGTGTTTGTTCAAAAAACCCATCCTACACTGAAATATCGGAACAACACATGGGGGTCCCACTTGCCATTAATCAAATTTTGACCTAAAACTAACAAATCTGAAAGACGAGATTCGAACTGGCAACCTGGACTACAAAGCGTAAGTCGATAGCCTGAAAAAACGTACGGTTGTTGGCTTTGTCCCATAACTTGATTTTATACAGTACTTGCATTGAGTGGAGTAGAGGGAGTGCCTCGTCAACACGTGCATGACCGTTGTCTCACTTACTGGTGGGTCCCAGGTCTGCGATCTCAATCTCTCTGCTCTCCATCGTCTAACCTTTGCACGGGCACACACGAAGAGTGGCACTAGCTTGCCGTGGTGTTATTACAACTAAAAAAAGCTTGGAAAATAGAAGAATCGCCTAGAACAAGAGACGTTGTGGCTGGTCGAGATGGAGCTAACCACATCTATCCTCCGTGCCATGTTTGCATGATGAAGCTGTGTGGCTAGTGGGGTGTTTTCGACCGACTGGATGGGTCCCGAGGTCGAACCATAGGTACTACGTCTGATACAGTATATTTTTACACACACATTTTTCCTCCGTGCCGAGACATGGCACACCCTACCCCGCAGTTTCGGGGTCCTCCCGGGTGGTGCACGCATATATTCTTCCTGACGTGGGATGCCCTACCACGCGTTTTATGGGTCCTCCTCGGTTGTAGAGCCGAAGCAAGTAAGTGAATCATCAAATCACGAAAGACCACCTTTCCCGCCGAGTACATCAATGAAGCACGTTGGCTAGCTAGTTGGGCTAGTTTGACCGATTAGCTAGGCCACCACCACATTTTTTCACCCCTTTTTTATGTACTTACCGACAGGTAAATTTAAATATCCACCGCGGCGTTGCTCTGGTGTTTGGGTGTGGCAGGATTTCTAATTTTTTGATTGACGGGAGCAGGCGCGGCAGGATTTTTAATTTTTTGATTGACAGGAGCAGCGCGGCAGCAATTAGTCATGATGACTCCGCCTGTAAAAACCAACTGCTCCCTGATGTGAGAAGTCATCGACTGGTGTTTTACCATGGTGAAAACCAAAAGATTCCCCACTCCCTCCGCCTTCCCGTAGATTGCATTTCCTTTCATCCGTTTCGCCCCCTTTGCTTCCTCTCCCCATTGCTTCTACCTGGTGCGATGGCGGCGCAGCAGATCACGGAGTCCGAGGTGAGGCGCCTGACACAGGAGCTCCATGCCAAGGATGCGGAGCTCAGGGCCAAGGACGTGGAGCTCCGTGAGCTCTAGGAGGAGAGGAGTGCCATGCTCCTCCGTTATGTGTGGGAGTTCACGGAGCTTCAAAAGCGGCAGGCGTCCACCACAAAGATGCTCGAGGCGTCGGCGGCGTTGCTGTAGAAAGCAGGAGATACGATAGGCCGTCAGGGGAGCTGGCTGGAGCGCGAGCGGGCCGATCGTGACAAGGTCCAGGATCGCCTCAGCCACTTGGTGAACCAAGTTGCCACGCACGTGTTGTGGCTGCGCGATGCCTACCGTCGTGCCAGCGCGACGATGCCGGTTGTCGGGCTAAACCCGTTCGACCACCCGGTCGACTTCAATGAGCTGCGGCTTCCTGACCTGGTCTCGTTCTTCACCTATATCTCCGAGGAGCTGAGCCGTCTCCGCGCGATGGTGGGTGTTGAGCTGGACAAGGAGGGGTTGCAGGTTTCCGTCACCGTTGCCAGGCGAATGCTTTCAGGGCTCCGTCACCGGAATCCATTCGTGCCATTGGACGCCGTCTTTGATGAGCTGGCTCCCGTCAACTGGGAGCGGGCTCTGCGGGCGGTTGCACCCTGCATCACCAACGTCGTGCGCCTCGAGAAGCAGAGGGACTTCAGTGGTGTTTAGGCGCCCTCTACATGGGCATGTCCATGTCTCGGCGCAACATGACCGTTGGATCAAACTCAGATGGTGCAGATCAGTCACTATAGCACAAAGCGTGTGGGTGTGTTTGGTTGCATTCTCATCTCAATATAGTTGTTTCCTCTTCATGTATTTTTGTCGACCTACTAGTGTGGACTCATGCACCCTTCATGCACTCTGCCAAACACCCAAAAGTGGGTCGAGAAGGGAACGTTTGCTCCCATCCCATGCACGCTTCATACACCCTGCCTAACACTATTCATGCTTCATATGGTTCATGTTTCGTGGAGTACTGTAGCACCGTACTCTCCGTGCGCTATGGACCTAGTTCTATTAACATTGATCTCACCGTTCATTCTCGACCGGGCAGTCGAAAATGCGGTACTATGTTACATATAGGAGTAGTTGACATGCACACAACATCATTTGTTATCGTCATATCTTACTACACTAGCAACAAGATTGTGTAGTACTGACGTATGAACCACTGCACATGCCTAGTAGTAGGAGCATTGTGTATGTTCAAGTGACTGTCGTGTTTCGCACTCCTCCGTCGTAAGAGTGGAAACGCTTGCTATAATCATTTTTTTCTTTAGAAAAACAGTGGACACGCTCTACCGTGCGGATCCTCCTCCAGCCATGCACTAAATTACTCACTTTCGCCGCCGTGTGGGACAGCCAGCACCTGGGTCCACCAGCCATGCACTAAATTACTCCGTAGTAGAGTGACGGTAGACTACCCCGATCGAACCGCCGCAGTAATGCCCAATGAGCCGTCAAATCATAAAACCCCCTCCTTTCCAGCAGTAAGTTGGACGGACGAAGCAACCATCATTTCACTCTTCTCTCTCAGCTTCCTCTCTTGAAGAAAACCCCCACTCGCTTCGCTTCTCCCTCATCTCGTTCCTCCTTTCACTCTTCTCTCTCAGCTTCCTCTCTTGGATGGACGCCGGAGCACCGGCCGACGTGATGTCTATGGCTCTAGCCAAAACCGTCGAGGCTCATGGTATGAAGAAGCGCAAGCACCCCGCCGAGACTACCGCAGACAAGCTCAAAGCCATCGCCCTGTCCAAGACCCCCTCTCTGGGATCCCTCATTAAGCAAGTCCAGGTAATGTCTCTTGTTGACGATCTTTTTCTCGATCTTGATCGTGTTTTTTCATCTAACATGCAGTACTAGTACTGGTAGTACAACATTCTGGGTGATCTTGCATGTGATTTTAGTGTGCCAAATGACGGTTCTAAATTCCTCTTTTGACCAAAACATGCGAGAGGTTGACACTGATTTCTTATAGATTACTTTCAACTACTCCCTCTGTCCCAAATTTCTTGTCTTAGATTTTTCTAGATACGGATGTATCTAATACTAAAATGTGACTTGATACATCCGTATCTAGACAAATCTAAGACAAGAATTTTGGGAAGGAGGGAGTACTTTATGAACATCAATGCTACCTTTTAAGTGGGTATATTTGCCTCAGTAACTTGTGTTAAGGATATTGCATGTAATCCCTCTGCTCTCATGCCTTTGAAGACATGTTCTAGTGTCTTTGTTCACTCATTTCTGTGCGTATATGTAGTCATATATGGAGTATAATATCGAAAATCATCTTATATTTGTGAACGGAGGTAGTAATAAAATATGGTTTCTGTTTGAATTAGAACCAGGTCCGCGGTGGAGATGAACTTCTCAAAGTCATGCCGTGTGAACTAGAAGACCTGATGATGAGTTCTACTGCTGAACTATCCAGCTATTGTGTCCTTGTCGCCACGTGTCCTAAACTAGTGTTTTCCGGTAGCATTGTTGTCAGGTGTGTTCTCGAGGCTATACTTGACCACAACAATTTCCTGGTTGTGCCTTCTATTACGAAGGGTGTGGTTCTTGTAAAGCTTCCCAAAAAATCTGAGGCGGTCTGTCTTCATCATCATGTTTATGAGTGGAAAGACCACTCTGTTAGGTTCTCCAAGGTAGACAAGATGGTGATGGTGCATGTGGACATCTCACATGAAGTCCATGGCCTAGTCAGATATGCGGGGTTCATCCCGTAGGTCGGTGGCAAGAAATAGTCTGCAGAGTTTAGTTAGTGCAACTTTGCGCTTTTGGTGTGTGGTCAGTCCTGAGAACGGTCTATGTTAATGTCTGTCCACTCAATTCAGTCTGTATATTTTGAAGTATCCAGGTCATATTTTTTTGTGAGGACGGTTTATCAATTATGGTTACACTCCAATATCTGTATGCATTGCAGGGTTTATCGCACCCACCAGGATTTCCAGTCCCAGGGATGTTTGGTCCATACGATTTGTCACGACCTTTTGACTGTCCTGCTTGTGGGAGTAGGCGGGGCCCCTGCATGCCACGCGTAGTTGGACGATCAATCTTCTATTTAGTACTTCAACATACTGATTTCCTGGTAAGGATTCACTCGTGTCACATCAAGTAAATCTTATTGATTTACTGTCTAAATCTTATTGATTTAATGTCATGTTTTCTTTCTTTTCCTGCAATTTTACGATGCAGGTTTTGCCATGTGACATTCATCACACAATAAACCGTTTGGTTTGCTCTACGATGGCTATTTTTGCAGGTTTCACTTCTTATGTCATGTCAGTAACGAAGGCACTGTCCATCACTTATATTACTGGAAAAAATTAGACCAGTCTGTTGTCTGAGTACAAGCTGAATCCCTATGATGAACTGCAGTTTGGTTTAACAAAAACGCCACAATTAGTCCTTCTCGCGTTTAAAAGAAATGAAGAAAAAAACTGGATCACAGTCACAGATCCTAGTCAAGTTAGAAAGCTGATCATAGCAGACCAGACACAATCGCCGCTGTCTCGCACAGATTGAGCACCGGTAGTTGCTCTAGCACTGACAGTGGCAGCAGCTCAGTCTGATCCAGCTAAGGATTGGGCACCAACCGCGTCAGCAGATCAGTCTGATCTACCGGAGGATCGGGCATCGACACTGGCACCTGCTCTGACCCCGGCACCAGCTCTACAAGGAGCACCATCTCTAGCAGCAGCAGCGGCTTCAGCACCTACACCAACACTTGCACTTGCATCTGCTCTGGCCCGTGCAGTTGCACCGGCAACAGACTGGGCTGCAGTCCGCACTACATATACCAAAGTCCTTACAAAAACCGACATGTCCACCTTCTTGGTAAGCATTGGCCGCACAAGTGCTTCGTTCTTTTCTCTTTCCATGTTGTTTCACATGATTCACTGTGTTGATCTAACTGTTTGGGTATATCTTCTTGTTTGCAAACAGAGAATTCCTAGAGCAACAAGGGAGTCGTTCAACAATCCGGGCGACCGTGGCCAAGTTTCTCTTACCATGCGCAGCCTTGGTGTGAATGAACCTGCTCAATATACCATAAGTACAAAGGATGGTCGCATGATGATTGATGCTAAAGGATGGTCAAGGTTCAAATCTAAATCATATCTTGCGGTAGGGGATGATGTCAAAATCGAACTTTCTCGGCAAGGAGAGCCGGTCCAAATCAACTTCGAAATTCTTCAGTAGCAACACACAACTGCCGAACTGATCTATCCTCCGAGAGATTTTGATGTAATAATCTGGCATGGTGAAACAAGTGTCCTATGTGTATAAGTAGTACGACAGTACTATTTATCACATGGTATATCTTTGATAGAATTGCAACTCTGATTGTTGGTTAGGAACTGTCGTTCAATTTCATTCCAACAGCTGTCGTGCTTTATTCAATTTTGTGTATTCGCCTTGCGACAACATCTAAAACCAGCGCCGTACCGATCGCTTGCAATATGAAAAGCGCTGAGGTAGAACACATGGGCCCCCAAACATGCAGGGTCCGCCTGCAGCCCAAAGTCCAGAACCGTGAGCCTATCTGAGTATTATATTCTCAGCTGAACCCCCATAAAAAAGTTGAACCCCCATAATGCCCGTGCGTTGCAGAGGGAGTATATTTCTCGGCAAGGTGAGCCTATAATATAAAAGATTTGTATATTTCTTTACAGAGGGAGTATCTCTCTGTCAAAAAATATATTTATGTGTAACTAGTTACTCCTGTCTTTCTACTTCTTTTCACTAATATGTGGGGCAACCGGCAACGGGGTCCACGTGCCATATGCACAAATTAGAGTGCACAACTTGACGATAGACACACCCCGGTCATAGTGCCGCAGTAATGCCCAATGAGCCGTCAAATCACAACCCCCCCTTTCCATCTTTAGCAGTAAGCTGGACGGACAAAGCGGCAATATTTCACTGGGCCTGAATCCCCTTCTCCCTCGTCTGCTTGTTCAGAGAAAACCCCCTCTTAGCGATTGCATAGGGTTTTCTCATGGAGAACCAGGTATGAATTCTTCATCCATCCCCGATAAATCCAAGTCCCTTGGTCGTAGGTAATCCTAGGATGGCAACCGTCGCCGTTGATGCATTTTTCTTCCTACTGAATCTAGTGTATTTCATTTGTAGTGCCCAAAGTGCGAGTACCCTACAGGTTTCTGCGCCCTCGGTGAGACGCCACACTTGTTCCTTCTCATCCTAACACAGCATTTTGAAACACGCATAGTATGTTCCTAGAATCCTCTTTTCTATCCGGGAGGCTGGGGGTTTTCTGAACATGTTGTGTTCTCATATTACTTTTCCTGCCGTGTATTATTTGCTCTGCCAGAACACATGTACTCAAGATGCTCGGCCTTGCCATAACTGAATACACTAGTTTAATGCTCACAGTGAAGACAAGCCATGGATATAAGTTCCGAGTTGGGTTCATGAACCAAGAAGATCGCTGCTTTTTTTATGGCCGAACTTGGATAAAATTTCTCAAGTGTTACGGACTGAAAGTTGGCGCACGAATGTTGATGGAAATAGCAGAACCTGGTCTCATCTTCACTGCGATCTTCCACCCCGACGTCGTTCCAATTGTTCATCCATGTTAGTTTTGTATCTGGTTCTTGCTTGTTGCCTCGATTACTTCTTAATCCACCTATTCTGTCTAACTAATCACAATTTAACTTTAGAAGTAGCGACGAATCTCTCACAAAGATGCTACTTCTAAGTAATATTTTCTTATAATTGGTGGCACATGTAGGTTTTTTCAGAGTTAAGCAGTCTACTCGTTTGTTACTCTGTAATAACTCGGCTGTTACTAATGGCACTGAAGTTGACTGGATCGACATCCACAAGTTCCTACACTTTATTGATCGTCTTGAGGTCTTTGTGGGGCGTTTCAATGGTGGAAGGCCACGTGGGATATGTGTGCCACTGCTGCACTCGTTGAACAGGTCCAACTGTGTCGAGAAACTTATGGTACGAGCTGTTTTCTGTTATATATGTTGTTCATAAACTATTGGTTATACACAGTTTTACAGTTGTGATGTTCTTGAAAAAGGAACTGCCGAGTTCTATTGTTCCTATACAGATGCCTGACCATGGTCGGGTCAGACTTGCGCTTGGTCACAACATGATGTTTATGTTGACCTACTCAATTCCCCTTGGAGGTGAAAAGATACTTATTCATGGGTGGTCTCAAATAATGAAGGCCCGTCCATCTTGGAGAATAGGACAGAAGATTATGTTCATGCTTTTCCATGGCTCTAAAGCGAATATCCTGTTTATTGACCACGTTGCGAGATGAAGCCGTTTTCAGAAGGTTGTGGATGCGTGGGGTGGCGCCTGGGCCTTGTCCCGGGGCTTGGCGGCCTCACCCTTGGTTAACTGTAGGCAAAGTAGCACTGTTTGAGGCGTGCTTTGTACGGTTGAACCTGTATAAGTACTCATACTGCTTTCAGCTTTGGTTGTTAAGTGCCCCTGCTGGTTTCAGTTAAGGTTGTTAAGTACTCCTGCTACTTTTACAGTCTGTCGTGTTTCTTCAGTCCTCTCTTCCTCCAGCCGCCAAAACCAAACCAGCGCAGGCGGGGCCGCCTGCTTCCGCCTCCCACGGCTGGCTGCGCCTCAGCGCACGCATCGCCGCCCCACCGTCTCCTAAATCGTTAACGCCAACATCCTCCGCGCGCTTTGGTGCACTCGCCGCGGCGCTGCCCTCTCGCGTTGTCAACATGGTCAACAAACAACAGGAATTGGCAGAAGTACATGGAGAGGATGACAGTAGGGGCCCACCACGTCAGCGTATGGAAAAATAAAGTGCTTCCTCCTAGTGTTTTCCTGACATCTGGGACCCACGACATTGTGAGCATATATAGTGAATAGACAAGAGAACATCACAAGATCGGCTGACACCTGGGACGTAGCTACTCGAGCAATATTTTTTTGTTTGGTATTGTTGAGACGGAGCAGGGTTTGAACTGGGCTGTGGCCCGTCTAGCCCAGGCTTATATTTTATGTTCACCATGTGACCAGCCCAGCTATTTTTTCTTTGTGAAAATGCGCCCAGTTTATTTTTTCTGAAGAATACCAAATCCAGGCCTACTTATTTTTCTACGCCCTGATGGGCTGCAACTCTTTCAAGACGCCTGCAAATCTTGAAAGTAATATGAAATGGGTTGTAAATATAAAAACAGATGACAAATTGGCAATTACTTTATAATTTCTAAAAAAATTCACATTTTCAGATTCCTATTTCACTGGGCATTAACCTAATTTAAATATATCTTCAAAGTACTTTAAATCTAGCTCGACATTTTGGTATTAAAAATAGTTTGGAACCCACAGAAATATGTGAAATTGGCCCTGGCCAACCAAAAAAACAACTGCAATAAATTGCATAAGAAGTTGCCACGAGCTATATATAAATTATTAAAAAAAGAGGGAGTGGTCTGACTTGTGGGCCTGTTTAGTTGACGCGTATGCAAGATTTTTTTAGTTATTATATACGTCAACAAACGATTCTAGCAGACGTAACCATTGGATGTCAATCCAACGGCCGTCGTGTTTCTTCAATCTCTGATCTTCTTGCTCCATCCGCCAAAGCAGCGCCGGCGGGACTGCCTACTCCCGCCTCCCATGGCCGGCTGTGCTGTCGCGCAGGCCTCAGCGCCCCCTACTACACCCACCGCTGGCCAGGGCATTCCTCTACTCACCCACACGCCCTGTTATTCTGCGGCGACGACAGCCTCACACTGCAGCTGAACCGGTGAACCCTCGTACTCCGGGCTTCCACTACTGCGTCTTCCCCGGCTCCGCGTCGTCCCCTTCCTAGGCCTCGCCATCATCCACCGCCGTGGTGCTCTTGGCGCGGCGTGGTCAATGTGGTCAACGATCGACTTCCATCGGAAGAGTACTGTACGTGGAGAGGCTGACAGCTGGGTCCATGGCAGCCGCATGGAAGTGCCTCCTTATTACGCGGAAAATAATTATTCCTCCACCTGACAGTAGGGACCCACCAGACGGGCCACCAGTATTTCGTGAAAAAAAAACATTTCCTCCTGACTGTTAGGACCCACAGGAAGGGCCACCGTATTTCGCGAAAAAACGTTCCCCCCGCTGTCAGCTCGGACCCACCGGAAGTGCCTCCTTATTATGAACAAAAAAATGAATACCCCCTACTAGTTGGGACCCACCTTGGTGGGAGGCTGACTTGTGGGCCTCCTAAGTTGACTGGGACGGAGGCCTTTGTCAACTTTAGTCAATATATGAACGATTCTAGCTCCAGTGACCGTACGCTGTCCATCCAACGGCCGTAGTGCTTCTTCAACCTCTGGTCTTCTTGCTCCAGCCACCCAAAGCAGCGCCGGTCGTGGCACCTGCTCCTGCCGCCCGTGGCCAGTTGTGATGCCGCGGAGGCCTCACCGCCCCCTACTACTCCCATCGCTGGCCAGGCCATCCCTCTATGCACCCACACCCCCTGTTATTCTGCGGCGACGGCAGCCTCACACCACAGCCGAACGAGTGAACCCTCATACTCCTCTACGCGTGGGCATCCACTACCGCGTCTTCCGTGGCTCCGCGTCGTCCCCTTCCTAGGCCTCGCCATCTTCCAACGCCCCGGTGCTCTCGGCGCGGCGTGGTCAACATGGTCAAGGAATGGCTTCCATCGGACGTGGACTGTACGTGGAGAGGCTAACAGATGGGTCCACGGCCGTAGCAAGGAAGTGCCTCCTTATTACGCGCAAAATAATTATTCCTCCACCAGACAGCGGGGACCCACCGGACGGGCCACCGTATTTTGCAAAAAAAAAATGTTTCCCCCTGACTGCTGGGACCCACCAGCTACATCTTCGCACGCAAGGAAGTGCGTCCAAAAAAAAACGATTCGCCCCCTGACGGCTGGGACCCACCAGCTACATCTTCGCACGCAAGGAAGTGCGTCCGGGCAAAAAAACAATTCCCCCTGACTGCTGGGACCCAGCAGCTACACCTTTGCACGCAAGGAAGTGCGTCCGGGCAAAAAAACAAAATGATTCGCCCCCGTGACTGCTGGAACCCACCAGCTACATCTTCGCAGGCAAGGAAGTGCCTGACAGTTGGGACCCACCTAGTCGAAGCGTACGTAGCATTGTCATTTAGGTCACGAACATGTACGTACATATATACTGGTCGATGTAGAGGCGCGCATGTCTCGTAGTAGAGGCGCGTACATGTCATAGTAGAGGCGCACACGTAGCATGTACACGTGCGTACGGCAGACAGGTGCAAGAAAGAAAATATGTCCACGTACGTACATATGGACAGGGTCTCGAATGCCTACTCGCACATACGTACGGCCAGGGCTCGTGTACATGTCTAGGTCGGAATGGAGAAACAGCGTCATCGTCGTGTTCATGGGGAGGCAATGGAAGGCGTCGTGTTCATGGGGAGGCAACAGAATGCGTCGTGTTCATGGGGAGGCAACGGAATGCGTCGTGTTCATCGAGAGGCAACGGAATGCCTGGGATCCAACCGGCTGGGTCGGAGCGGAATGCGTGGTCATGTTCATCGGGAGGGCTTGGATGGAACAGGCGATGGAAACGAGGCCTGGCGTACCGCAAAATGGAGGAAACGGCCTTGTGTTCGACCGGCCATGTTCAAAATGGGATCCTGTTCATCGGGAGGGTTATGGTGTACCGCAAAACGGAGGAAACGGACCTCCTATGGTCGAAATGGGGGTCCTGTTGATCGGGAGGGGTTTGGCATACCGTAAAACGGAGGAAACAGACTTGTGTTGGAGCGCTACAGTCGAAACGGGGGTCCTGTTGATCGGGAGGGGTGTGGCGTACTGCAAAACGGGACTCCACAGCATACTGTTCATCTCCACTGTCGACCTCCTCCAGCCTCCACGGGCTACCGTCGACCTCCTCTAGCCTCCATGGGCTCCTGTTCATCCAGCCTCCACCGCATGCTACTCCACCGGCTACTGTTCAACCACCCCTCCACGGGCACCCCTCCACCGTCTACTGTTCATCCAGCCCTCCACACCACGGGGTCCTGTTCAACCACCCCTCCACGGGCACCCCTCCACCGTCTACTGTTCATCCAGCCCTCCACACCACGGGGTCATGTTCATCCAGAGGCAACGCCACCGCTCACTGTTCATCCAACCCCCCCTCCCGCAGCGCTCACTCTTCATCCAATCGATCGGCTTCAGTTAGCAGCAGTAGTGAAGGAATCGCTCGACCGGGTTCAGTTAACAGCCATCGATCGATTGCTCGGGTTCAGTAACGCATAGCCTGTAGTGCAATCGCTCGGGTTCAGTTAGAGCCCAACGCCTCGCTCGGGTTCAGTTAGAGCCAACGCCTCGCACACACGCGCGTACGTGTACGAGAGAAACGCGCATCGCTCGGCCCCCGACCTCCCACCGTAACCGGGAACTCCCCGAAATTTTCCTCCCCCTCACTTCTACCATGGTTTTTTTCCGTCATGGACGGCCCAAATAATGTCATGCAGCTGCGTCTCTGGCCCGCCCAGGACGAAAACCCCATTTTCTGTCATGATTTTTTGTCATAGAAGTAGGAGCCCACCACATCTATGATGATAATGGGTTTTGTCACAATTATCGTCATAGAAGTGTCATATGTATGACAGAAATTTTTTTCATTCGGCCCAAAATGTCACGGATGTGTCTTTTTTTGTAGTGACTACAGTGGTGGCTGGTCCTATTTATAGAGGCCCTGGTCCTCTACCCAAATATTGAGCGGGAAGGGATCCCACAATGGCCAGTTTGAAGGGGGACAGCTAGTACAAGCTATCCTGACAAAAGGTGGTATTTGCCTGCCAAAGGCTCTGGTGGTGACGCCGTCTTGGGCTCCATGGTGATATTCGTCCTGTCGTCCTGCTGGTCTTGGTCTTGTTGCACCGATATGAAAACCTTTGCCTGATGCCTTGGAACCCGTCGCCTGCGCTTGCCTTCTTAGCACCAAAGAGGAAACGAGGGCACTGCGCGTGCTGGCGCCCACCTGGTGCCTGCCTGGCTCTAGTCGTCATGTCTTGCATCACGCAAACCTCATGAGGTATCCCTTGCCTTGATCTCTCCGCCCTCGCGAGCCGGCCTGGTGAGGTCGCCCTTGAGGAGATCTTGCGTCGTCCCGCTCGCGAGGGTCTTGAGTGTTTGTTGGTGAAGATGGGCCGTACAGGCCGCTGGCAGAGTCACACCACAGGCTGCAGGCAGGCAAGTCTGGGAACCCCCGTTCCCAGAACCCCGACAGTAGCCCCTGGCCCAAGGCATGCTCAGACTTGGTTTCGAGGTGAAGCCAAAGGGCAAGTGCGGAGCATCGCTGGCCCCCACAACCTGCGGCCACGGTTGGCGCGTGGCGACTGATTGGACGTGGGCGTCTCCGCTTCCCCACGCTGCCCCGGCAACTGCCCATCTGACAAAAAGGCCGGTGCGGGGAATGCTTGCCTTCATTGCTTCCTTCATCTTGCTCCAGATCCCCTCTCGCGCTCCTTCCTTCCAAAATCTCTAGATCTGCTCCAATCCCCTTCCGAGCTTCCTACTGATGGCGCCCCGAAAGTCCAAGGCCGCTTCGCCACCTGCCTGGTACGAGCCGGGCCTGTACACGCCCAACGTCTCGGAGAAGAACCTTGCTGCACCAAGCCTGCTTACGGCGGGGGAGAACAATGAGAAGGGGAAGACCGAGCTCTTGGCTGGCTCCGCCGTGCCGGAGACTTCAAAGAGCTCCTTCTACCCCTTCTTCATGAGCAGCGTCGTCGCGGGCCTGGTTCCCCCCTTCTCCGACTTCTTCCACGCCGTCCTCCAACATTACAGGTTGCAGGCTCGTCATCTCCATCCCAACTCCATTCTTCTCTTGTCCATCTTTGCCTTCTACTGTGAGGCGTACGTCGGGGTCATGTCGTCCATGGCACTGTTGCGCCACTTCTTCTTCCTCCGAATCAATGACGGCCACACCACGGGGTGCGCCAACTTCGTCGCAGCCGGCAAGGCCAACACGATCTCGAAGACCGGAAAGAAGGCCGATGGTTTCAGGAGCAAGTGGGTTATGATAGATGCCAAGTGTGTCCGCCCACGGCTGAAGCTGCCAACGGAGATGCCCCAGCCTGATAAGGGGTGGTCCCGCGTGAATCTTACCGACGACCGGGCGAAGTTGGTGCTGGAGAAGATGAAGGTCGACTTGAAGCCGGGCAACGCGAAGGCAGCGAAGCTGACGGGGGACATGCTCTTGAGGGAATTCCTGGTGCTGTGGGTGGCTCCTCTCCAGGCACACACGCACCCCTTGTGGACGCTCGGGGATAGAGAAGACAAGCTCCACTTGAGCCAGGAGGCCTTGTCTGGAGAGGAGCTGGTTGTAGCTCTCCGTCTCCTGGTCGGGGACGACCAGGAGTATACGCCGAATCCCCATGCTCCCTTGTCCTTCAGAAGGACGGGGCGCAGGTCGCGGCCGCGATGCCCGCCTTTGACGGGCGCGGCCTTGTGCCACCGGCACCCTTTGCGGTTCCTGCGGTGACGGCGACGGTGGACGTGTCTTCTGGTGATTCTCGCGAGGATGGGGAGGAGGATGAGGACGAGGAGGACGACCCGGAGGTGACCCCTGAGGGGATGGGGGAGACCTCCCCTTGCGCAAGGCCGACATTCGCTGCACCTTTCCTGACGATGATGACGAGGATGGCGCCCTCCCTGAGAGAGAGGAGCCACCCACGGTCCCGACGAGGGGCAGGTCGGTGCTGATCCCTCGGGACGACGCTCCTGTCCCGACGGCGCCCGGAGCTGCTGCCGGTCCGTATGCTGCCCCTGCTTCTGCTCCTGGAGCCCGCGCGTCTACGCCTCCGACTGAAAGGCTCTCCGGTTTCAAGCTTAGAAAGCAAAGGGAATACGCCGCGGTGGACCAGTAAGTGTTCTTGTCCTGCCTTGTTCTTGCTTTTGATGCTCTCCTTGATTCTTCTTCGTTTATGCAACCAGGACGACGCCCGCGGCGAAGAGGAGGAAGGAGGACGAGGTGGTGCTGCTCAAGCCCGGATCGCCTCCTGCGGTCGCACCCCTCTCTATGGATAAGGGCAGCGACAGTGCTCGCGCTTCTCCAGCCCAATCATCCTCACGAGGCTTGGTGGAGCATCCTCAGGAGGAGTCAGCCCCCGTGGCCCCGCTGGCTCCGGAGGTGCCAACGTCTGGCTCGGGCGCTGGGGCTCCCGAGGCTCAGGAGCTTCTGGCCTCCCAGGCCATGGTGATGACGTCGCCTCCTCCTCCTTTAGCCGCACTGATGCCTCCAGGTTCTTCCGCCTGTCCTGACGTCTAGGAGCACGCTCTTTCTGCGATGGCCCTGCTGCGAGAAGATCTTCAAGGCACCGACCGTCGCCTGGTGGCCGGGCGCCTGGAGCTGGTCTCTAGCTGGCTTCACTCTGATGTGTCTATCCGGGCGACGCTGAGCCAGGCTGCTGCGGACTCCGAGAAGGATAGGAAAGCCATCGCCCAAGTTGTGGCCGCCCGTGAGGTGGCGATGAAATATGCTGGGGACACCCAGGGCCGCTGTCGGTCGCTGGAGGCCGAGCTGGAGACCGTGCGGAGGGAGCGCGCGAAAGAAGCCCGAGGCCGTGATACGTCTCCAACGTATCTATAATTTTTGCTTGCTCCATGCTATATTATCTACTGTTTTGGACATTATTGGGCTTTATTATCCACTTTTATATTATTTTTGGGACTAACCTATTAACCGGAGGCCCAGGCTAGAATTGCTGTTTTTTGCCTATTTTAGAGTTTCGCAGAAAAGGAATATCAAACGGAGTCCAAACGGAATGAAACCTTCGGGAACTTGATTTTTAGGAAGATTATGATCCAGGAGACTTGGACCCTATGTAAAGAAACAAGGGAGGAGGCCACGAGGTAGGGG